>NC_090654.1:283194692-283207192 GCF_040937935.1 Hyperolius riggenbachi
CTGAGGGACGATGAGGCAGAGATTGAGCCGTACCTGGTGATCATACGACGCCCCACACATGAGTCCACAGAGCTGAGGGATGATGAGATAGAGGTGGAGCTGTACTCGGTGACCATACAATGCCCCACACATGAATCCACAGAGCTGAGGGACAATGAGACAGAGATGGAGCTGTACCCGGTGATCATACGACGCCCCACACATGAATCCACAGAGCTGAGGGACGATGAGACAGAGATGGAGCCGTACCCGGTGCTCATGGGACGCCCCACACATGAATCCACAGAGCTGAGGGACGATGAGGCAGAGATGGAGCTGTACCCGGTGATCATGCGACGACCCACACATGAATCCACAGAGCTGAGGGACGATGAGATAGAGATTGAGCCGTACCCGGTGATCATACAACGCCCCACACATGAATCCATAGAGCTGAGGGACGATGAGACAGAGATTGAGCCATACCCGGTGATCATACGACACTCCACACATGAATCCACAGAGCTGAGGGATGATGAGACAGAGGTGGAGCTGTACCCGGTGACCATACAACGCCCCACACATGAACCCACAGAGCTGAGGGATGATGAGACAGAGATGGAGCCGCACCCGGGGATCATATAACGTCCCACACATGAATCCACAGAGCTGAGGGATGATGAGAAAGAGATGGAGCCGTACCCGGTGATCATACGATGCCACACACATGAATCCACAGAGCTGAGGGACGATGAGGCAGAGATTGAGCCGTACCCGGGGATCATATAACGTCCCTCACATGAATCCACAGAGCTGAGGGATGATGAGAAAGAGATGGAGCCGTACCTGGTGATCATACGGCGCCCCATACATGAACCCACAGAGCTGAAAGACGATGAGACAGAGATTGAGCCGTACCCGGTGATCATACGACGCCCCACACATGAACCCACAGAGCTGAGGGATGATGAGACAGAGATGGAGCCGCACCCGGGGATCATATAACGTCCCACACATGAATACACAGAGCTGAGGGATGATGAGAAAGAGATGGAGCCGTACCTGGTGATCATACGACGCCCCACACATGAACCCACAGAGCTGAAGGGACGATGAGACAGAGATTGAGCCGTACCTGGTGATCATACGACGCCCCACACATGAATCCACAGAACTGAGGGACGATGAGGCAGAGATTGAGCCGTACCCGGTGATTATCATACGATGCCCCACACATGAATCCACAGAACTGAGGGACGATGAGGCAGAGATTGAGCTGCACCCGGTGATCATACGACACCCCACACATGAATCCACAGAGCTGAGAAACGATGAGACAGAGATTGAGCCGTACCCGGTGCTCATGCAACACCCCATACATGAATTCACAGAGCTGAGGGATGATGTGACAGAGATTGAGCTGTACCCTGTGATCACACATTGCCCCACACATGAATCCACAGAGCTGAGGGACGATGAGGCAGAGATTGAGCCGTACCCAGTGGTCATACGACGCCCCACACATGAATCTACAGGGCTGAAGGACGATGAGACAGAGATTGAGCCGTACCTGGTGATCATATAACGTCCCACACATGAATCCACAGGGCTGAAGGATGATGAGAAAGAGATGGAGTCGTACCTGGTGATCATATAGCGTCTCACATATGAATCCACAGAGCTGAGGGACGATGAGAAAGAGATTGAGCCGTACTTGGTGATCATACGAAGCCCTACACATGAACCCACAGAGCTGAAGGACGATGAGACAGAGATTGAGCCGTACCTGGTGATCATACGACGCCCCACACATGAATCCACAGAGCTGAGGGACGATGAAACAGAGATTGAGCCGTACCCGGTGCTCATGGGATGCCCCACACATGAATCCACAGAGCTGAGGGACGATGAGGCAGAGATGGAGCCGTACCTGGTGATCACACGAAGCCCCACACATGAACCCACAGAGCTGAAGGACGATGAGACAGAGATTGAGCCGTACCTGCTGATCATACGACGCCCCACACATGAATCCACAGAGCTGAGGGACGATGAGACAGAGATTGAGCCGTACCTGGTGATCATATAACGTCCCACACATGAATCCACAGAGCTGAGGGATGATGAGACAGAGATTGAGCCGTACCCGGTGATCAAACGACGCCCCATGTAATCAATCATAAAACATTATCTTTATGAATTATTTATTATTTATTTAGGCTCCTTTCACACTATGCAATTGCCCAACAAAGTAGCAGTCGAAAAGCTGTATCGCGTTTTGTATTCATTATCCGTACTACACATAAAAATCATTATATTATCATACTTTTTAGTTTTGTTTTTTTTTTGCTTCAGGTTTGTTTTAGGTCACCTGATTAAACTGCTCCCATTGTTTTCCGTGAATTCTCATCAAGCAGAATGATTCGGACATGCTTGGCGATGACCTAGTGTGCTCCCAGGAAACGTCTGGTCTGCGCTGTCCGGTTGAGCTGTCTGTACCCATCACCATCACAGCATTGGCTATAGCTATAGGGTGCAGCTAAGATTTCTGTGGTCCCAAGCGGCACATAATTTGAACCTTGACTCTCTATCATAGCGCCTGGCCATCACCATGGTTAATTCCAGCTAGCGCCTCTCGTGATGTCAGAGGCACCAGCTGGAAGTAACCATGGCGACGCTATGTGGTGAGCAGGAAAGCAGCAAAGTTCGGCACTGGATCGTGGCTATGTGAGTTATTTCTGAAGGGGGCCACAGAGCACAGGGAGGGATAACGTGGTGACAAAGGAGGGGAAGCTGGGGGCCACGGGGCACAGGGCGATGGCAGCTAGCCCAGCTTGGAGATGTCCCCCTCTAAAGGGAGGCCCCAAAAAGGGGAGTGGCTTGCTTATATACATATATTTGGATTGGAGGCAAGGCCACAAAGACCACGCCCTAGTGCACCAGGAATCAAGGGGCGGGCAGCCGCTGGCACAATCAGGCAGTTAAATTGCCAAACATGTAAGTAGCAGTGGTCACAGACCTAGTCCACGACAATGAAGGACATTACAGGACAGGAGAACAGCACCGGATGGGGGAGCACAGGACAGGATGAGAGACGCACAGGAACGGGACAAGTGACAGTGGGCCTTGGGCGGTAAAATGTAAAAATCCGGCCCTTCTTGTACACTGGCGGCCCACCTGCCACAGAACTACACGTGTTTCGGCAGGTAACACAGCTGGCACGTGCGGTATTTTCATAGGACCATTTATCTGTCTGCCCGCAGTAGAGCTATAGGAGAAAAATCATCCAACGATACAGGGAACACAACGCATCGCTAAAGAAAAATCAATTCAGACGTGTTTTTGTTTGCACCATATTGTGGCCGGGATGAGAAATAATTTCTGGGACAAGTCGACAAACTGTGAAGAACAACTGTTTAATAATGGTTCCTGGGCACATTGCGTTTGTTAGACAGAAACAGGCAGGAGACACGACAGATGTGGCGGCGCAGGAGTAATCAGCGGGGGCTCTTCGAGCACTAAACCGTGAAGAAGAATATGTTGGAGAGACGCACCGGCGATGGAGAATTGAAAGAAAACATGCTGCTAGGGACAGCCAATTACTAACCCCTGCTGTACCACAACCTTCATCGGCAACGTCAAAAAAATAAAATACATTAAAAAACTACACGCGGGGATGCACCTCGAAGTCAGCCTGTCATAACTCTCAAGTTTGAAAAAACGAAAGTCTACCTGACGTGTGTACGGAAGTGTGAACCCCTCCGCTCGGCGTGTCTTCTTCAGGAATTAGATACATTCGCGCTGAAATCCGATACCGTTACTTGCCGTAGGCTGAATTCACAAATGTATATTGTTCTAACACTTTTTTTATGGATTTTTTTATTTATTTAGTATTAGTGTAGCGCTGATGTCTTCTGGACGGCGGAAGTCCAAGAGTCGGTTAGCACACCGAGCCGTCAGAGCTAAAGCCTTAGTTTTGTTCTTCAATACATGTGACTGAGAATGGCAATTGTTTTGGGAACCTTGCAGGGTCCCCTTCTTCAGACAAGTGCAGACATATCATATTTTTAGGACTATAAGACGCTTTGGACCAGTCCAGACTATAAGACGCACCTAGGAGGACAAAGACCCTAGAAAAAAAATATACTAAACCTGGTGCATCCATGGTGAAGGGGCGTCTTATGGACCTTCTACCTTTATTTATTATGTCCCCCTTGTGCCATCCTTGTACCTTTTTATCCCCCTGTGTCCCCATCCTCCTGTGTCCTATGTCCCCCTTAGAGTTGGGCCGAACCTCCGATTTTAGGTTCGCGAACCTGGTTCGCGAACTTCCGCGGAAGGTTCGGTTCGCGTTAAAGTTCGCGAACCGCAATAGACTTCAATGGGGATGCGAACTTTGAAAAAAAAAATAATTATGCTGGCCACAAAAGTGATGGAAAAGATGTTTCAAGGGGTCTAACACCTGGAGGGGGGCATGGCGGAGTGGGATACATGCCAAAAGTCCCCGGGAAAAATCTGGATTTGACGCAAAGCAGCGTTTGAAGGGCAGAAATCACATTGAATGCTAAATGACAGGCCTAAAGTGCTTTCAAACATCTTGCATGTGTATACATCAATCAGGTAGTGTAATTAAGGTACTGCTTCACACTGACACACCAAACTCACCGTGTAACGCACCGCAAACAGCTGTTTGTGTAGTGACGGCCGTGCTGGACTGGTGCGCACCATGGCGAGAGTGCAGGTTTTGGTGGCTTTACAGCCCATATGGTCGCCTGGCTGATGTAGCTGAATGACAGAACAGTGACTGTCCAGCTGATCAAATTTGGTCTGACCACAATGAAGCAACGACCTTATTATCTTTTGTGTGCCCCCCGAGACACTCATCTAGGCGCCGGTCATTGCTTCATTGTGATACGCAAGCCCCTTCACCACGGCAAGGTAATGATCACGAAGGGGAATGGGCGCATGTACATGCCTTTTCTTTTGTTGTTGCAGCTGCCCGCAGTGCAGCCAGAAAAATTAGGCAGTCATGTACACGCACCAGAAAAATTACTACAGCGGCCGCTGCTAGCAGCGGCCTAAAAAATTCAGCAATCCGCCTGGAGTCCCGGACCCTGTTGGTGGTGGCGGAGAAGGTAGTCAAGCGGCCTGCAGGCAGACATGCTGTGTGGAGGGACTGGGAGCGACTTAGTCTTCTTGGGGCAGGCCAGGCAGCCAGTCACACGGCGTGCAGGCAGAGATGCTGTGTGTGCGGGGACTGACTTAGTCTTGGGGCGGGCAGCAGCCCTCCGGGATCCATGCCTCATTCATTTTGATAAAGGTGAGGTATTTAACACTTTTGTGACTTAGGCGACTTCTCTTCTCTGTGACAATGCCTTCACTGAACAGGTATGCAGTGGTGGGTTCACAGAACAGGTATGCAGTGTTGGGTTCACAGCACAGGTATGCAGTGGTGGGTTCACTGAACAGGTATACAGTGGCGGGTCCACTGAACAGAACAGGCATGCAGTGGCGGGTTCACTGAACAGAACAGGCATACAGTGGCGGGTTCACAGAACAGGTATGCAGTGGCAGGTTCACTGAACACAACAGGTATGCAGTGGCGGGGTCACTAAACAGGTATACAGTGGCGGGTCCACTGAACAGAACAGGTATGCAGTGGCGGGTTCACTGAACACAACAGGTATGCAGTGGCGGGTTCACAGAACAGGTATGCAGTGGTGGGTTCACAGCACAGGTATGCAGTGGTGGGTTCACTGAACAGGTATGCAGTGGTGGGTTCACTGAACAGGTATGCAGTGGTGGGTTCACAGAACAGGTATGCAGTGGCAGGTTCACTGAACAGGTATGCAGTGGTGGGTTCACAGCACAGGTATGCAGTGGTGGGTTCACTGAACAGGTATGCAGTGGTGGGTTCACAGCACAGGTATGCAGTGGTGGGTTCACAGAACAGGTATGCAGTGGTGGGTTCACAGCACAGGTATGCAGTGGTGGGTTCACAGCATAGGTATGCAGTGGTGGGTTCACAGCACAGGTATGCAGTGGTGGGTTCACAGTACAGGTATGCAGCCAGACAGGAACAAGTTAAGCCTAACTAATCTTTCCCTGAGAGACAGTCTGCAGCAGCTCGCCCTACTCTCACTAACGCAGGCAGCACACGAGTGACCGTAATGGCCGCCGCTGCCTGCCTTATATAAGGGGGGGTGGGGCTCCAGGGGCTAGTGTAGCCTAATTGGCTACACTGGGCCTGCTGACTGTGATGTAGAGGGTCAAAGTTGACCCTCCATGTGCATTATGGGGCGAACCGAACTTCCGCAAAGGTTCGCCTGCGGGACGCGAACGCGAACCACTGAAGTTCGCATGGAACCGTTCGCTGGCGAACCGTTCGGCCCAACTCTAGTCCCCCTGTGTCCCGTCCTGTGTCCTCATGTGAAAGTAAAAACAAATAAACACACTTCCTGTGTACTGTTCTAAGTACACAGGTTAATGTGTGGAGACATCTAGTGGATAAAAAGAAAAATTAAGTTAAAAGTACATTAAAATACATTAAAAAATACATCTCCTACATTAATTAATCCCTTCTATACCTCCCCCATAGTTACTTTAAAAAAAAAACACAACAATGATAAAGTAACAAAAAAGTTACCTTACAGAGGGTTTTAATATGTATGTCATGTGGGTATGCTACTATTATTTTTTTTTATCAAATAAGGACTTGTAATTATTGATATAGTATACAGAAACACAAAACGGAAAAAAAACCCCTCATTTGCAAACAAAATATTGTCACCATACGTTGTACTAAGGGCAAAGTTTAAATATAGTAACCAGGACAAATGGGCAAATAAAATGTGCTTTTTTTTTTCTACAGTAGCATTTTTTATTTTCACACAATAATGGCTGAAGACTGAGAAATAATGAATTTTTTCTTTTTTTTTTGCTTAAAATGCATGAGAAATACATTTATTCTTAGCAAAAAGTTCCACCCAAAGAAAGACTAGTTTGTCCTGCAAAAAACTATTTATAGATCATTTAGGTGTGATAAGAAGTTATAAAGTTATTGGCAATTGAATGGGAGGAGTGTGAAATGTGAAAATTGCTCTTATTTTTCAGAAGAAATAACCTGGGGATTGGTTAAATACAATGCGGTTAAATACAATTTGCACAATAAATCGGAACTGAATGTATATGCTACAAACAGCTCCGTACATGAGCCTATTTCACCAACAGGTAGGCATTGCTAATGCTAACAGCAGGTCACAGGCACGTGCCAACCAGTCATTAGCAGCTTTCCTTAGAAATCACAGCCTCGCTCAGTGTCTGTGCCGCACATGTCAGGGGTACGTCAATGCGACTGCGGGGGGCTCAGGCAGAGGTGCTGGAGATGGATTCAGGACAAGATGATGAGGCTACAAGTGTGAAGATTCGGCCAGTTAGACTGCCAGTTACAAACCGTCACATTAGCGCGCCGTGTCTCCTGAGCTTGTTGACGCAGAGAATTTTCTCATTTGATTGCAGCAGACTTTTTACATCTCTCCGTCTCCTCCGTTCAATAGCTGCGTGTTCAATCTCAGTCCTCAGAACTGCAGCGATCTTATCGATCCGTCTTGTGATCGATGACTGTTGGCCAACCGCCCTTTCCGCATGGCTTGTCACTTTTCATTTCCACTAATCGCGCTCGATACCGCCTCGCCAACAGCCCGGAGTGACGAGAGCTCATGTTTCTCTTTTCACAGTGCAGCCCCATCGCCTCTGGAAAATAAAACACCATCTCCACTTTCTTTAAAAGGGAACCTGAGAGGGATATGGAGGCTGCCATATTTATTTCCTGTTAAACAATACTAGTTGCCTTGTCTTGAATCTTTGTAGACTCAAGCACCAAATCTCTGTGACTCTCTGCAGAGCACCATATCTAAGGGCTGGTGCACACCTCGCTTCTGAGCGCTTTGAAAAGTGCTTGGCTAATGTATTTGAACAGTGACGTAGCAATAGGGGGTGCAGAGGTTGCGACTGCATCGGGGCACTTGAGCTAGAGGGGCCCCAATGGGCCCATACTCAACTTCAGTATTAACTCTTTATTTGGTTCTGTGCTGCTAATATTCACTTCTATAGATGCTTTGAATAGTAGGGATCATTAAAGAGACACTGAAGCGAGACTAAATCTCGCTTCAGCTCTCATATATAGCAGGGGCACGTGTGCCCCTGCTAAAACGCCGCTATCCCGCGGCTAAACAGGGGTCCCTTCACCCCCAACCCACCCCCGCAAAAGTTGGTCGCAAAGTTGGTCGTGGACTTTGCTTCCTGGAGGCAAGGGCTAACGGCCGCAGCCCTGCCTCCAGTCGCGTCTATCAGACGCGCATCGCCGCCTCTCCCCCGCCCCTCTCAGTGAAGGAAGACTGAGAGGGGCGGGGGAGAGGCGGAGATACGCGCTGACAGACGCGCGTGGGGCAGGGCTGTGGCGGTTAGCCCTGCCCCAATGCGGAAGCGCTCCCCCGCATTACGAAGGGGATTTGGGGGGACAGGGACCCCCGTTAAGCCGCGGGATAGCGGCGTTTTAGCAGGGGCACAAGTGCCCCTGCTATATATGAGGTCTGAAGCGAGATCTATTCTCGCTTCAGACTCTCTTTAAGACACTGTTTCCCATCCTCTTCTTGCACTTCTGACACTGTGGTTGTCCTTGATTGGTTTTGGTGCGCCGTATCAATTGTTATGTATAGAATGCTTAGGGGGGCCCCAATGTATAACTTGCACTGGGGTCCATAGCTTCTTAGCTACGCCATTGTATTTGAATGGGGTGGATCACACCAGAACTATGTGATTTTCTCCCAAACGCAAACACGGGTCCTGCAACATTTTTGCTGATTTCTGAGGCGATTCACCCTCATTGTTAAGTATAGGAAAGTGGAAAAGATATTTCTGCTCTTTGCACAGTAGTTCTAATGACTGCACCTGCTCAGCCACTGATAAGGAATCATGCATTATTGTAATGTTCTAGCAGCGCTCAGTAACAGTTCATCAGATAAATGCTGGCTTAATACCACTTCACAAAACACCATGGGATCTCCCCCACTTCGTAGAGCAACTCACCAGAGGATGCGGCCGAACCGGCCCGATATCTCTTCCGGGGTATATGGCCACCCCACTGCCTCCAACTGGCAACCTCCAACAGCTCACTGTCGTCTGGGGATGAAAAAAGAGGCCTCCATAGCGTAAAAGTGTATTTTTATTCTTTAAAAAAATCAGGCTTATGCCTTTAAAATGGTCAAACCAATATTGCTACTGGATGACAGTCACTTAAAGAGACACTGAAGCGAAAAAAAAAATACGATATAATGAATTGGTTGTGTACTATGAATAATTACTAGAAGATTAGCAGCAAAGAAAATATTCTCATATTTTTATTTTCAGGTATATGGTGTTTTTTCTAACATTGCATCATTCTCTAATATGTGCAGATTACACAACACTCAGCATTCAAAATGATTCTTTCAGAGCAGTCTGTGAACTAATGACCTCTCCTCTGGCAGAGGAAAAGTAAACAGTTGAGATAAAAAAAGTCAGAAGACAGCCCTCTCCACGACTTTTGAAAGTCGTAGAGCTTAATGGCTTTTTTGCATAGAGATAACAACTGGAGTTTCTTAACTCTTCCCGTGCTGGAAACAATTAGACTGATGTATCTGATCTTAATGTTTTATTTCTTATCTGTATTACACATACAAATCATAATATCATAATTTTTTTCCCGCTTCAGTGTCTCTTTAAAAAGAAGAAGTTACATGTAATGCCCATACAAGTCTTTGCAGGGTTTGCGGAGTATGATCACGCTATGTCCGCACGGGGAAACAATAACGTGTGCAGTACAAGATACTGTTGCTCACCGCCCTCAATGCGGTGCATAGGTGACACACCGTGTGAAAAATGAAGTGCAGCGCCAGCCGCGTCCAGCTAGCGTTGCATGTGACGTCGTTGCTCCGTAGCTCCACCCTACGCGTTACGTTGATTACAGCATTTATCTGATGAACTGTTACTGAGCGCTGCTAGAACGTTACAATATTGCTTTTGAAGATATACACATATCTCACTACAGCGATCCGCTCGTGGATTGAGCGTTAACAGTTACATTTGGACTTTGGTCACTTAATGTTTATGATAGCTACATAACATATTTTTGTATTGAGCGCTGCTTACTATTTTGTATTAGTAAGGAATCATACATTGTTTTGCAGACAAAGATTTGTAGACAGTCTCTCCCCAACTGCTGTGTCCCGCTCTGTCCTCAGTCAGTTTCCTCCCACGCAAGTTTGATACGCTCCCTGCAGCTCACACACCGGCCGGCTACTTCCGTGTGACGTCACGACTAGTGTTGGGCGAACAGTGTTCGCCACTGTTCGGGTTCTGCAGAACATCACCCTGTTCGGGTGATGTTCGCGTTCGGCCGAACACCTGGTGGTGTTCGGCCAAACTGTTCGGGTTCGCCCGAACGGCTCATTGCCTGGCCGAACAGGGCCCCTGTTCGGCACGAACAGGGCCCTGTTCGCCCGAATACTGGCCCCCTATGGGGTCGCAGGCATAAGGGGGGAGCATGCCCCGATCGCGGGGGGGGGGTCGGAAATTCCCCCCACCCCCTCCGCTAGCGCTCCCCCCTCTGCCCGCTTCCCCATTCAAAAGTTAGGAAGTGAAACTGTACCTGTGCGGCCGGTAGTGGGTGACTGGCAGTGGGCGGCACTATGGAGAGACTGAGGAGGAGGAGGAGTCCGGAGAGTGACGCGTTGAGGGAGGCCGGGCAGTGGGCGGATCAGCAGTAGTACGGTACTACTGCTGATCCGCCCACTGCCCAGCCTCCCTCAACGCGTCACTCTCCGGACTCCTCCTCCTCCTCAGTCTCTCCATAGTGCCGCCCACTGCCAGTCACCCACTACCGGCCGCACAGGTACAGTTTCACTTCCTAACTTTTGAATGGGGAAGCGGGCAGAGGGGGGAGCGCTAGCGGAGGGGGTGGGGGGAATTTCCGACCCCCCCCGCGATCGGGGCATGCTCCCCCCTTATGCCTGCGACCCCATAGGGCCCCCAAAAGCGGGATGTTCGGGGAGTTCGGGGTTCGGCCCGAACATGCCGAACATTGCGGCCATGTTCGGCGAACTTTCCCGAACCCGAACATCCAGTGTTCGCCCAACACTAGTCACGACGCTCTGGCTCTGCCCAACGCGTTTTGTCCAATAGGACTCATCAGGGGCTTGTGAATTAACCCTCTTGCCGTTCCAATTCTGACGGCAAGGGGGCGGCGCAGCACTTTTTAAAAATTTATTTATTTTTTAAATCATGTAGCGAGCCCAGGGCTTGCTACATGATAGCCGCTGTGCAGCGGCATCCCCCCACCCACTCCGATCACCTCCGGCGATCAGAGTAAGCATGAAATCCCGTTCAGAACGGGATTTCCTGCTAGGCTTCCCCGGTCGCCATTGCGACGGGGCGGGATGACGTCACCGACCTCAGAGGGAATCCCGATACACCCCTCAGCGCTGCCTGGCACTGATTGGCCAGGCTGCGCAAGGGGTCTGGAGGGGGGGCGGCGCGGTGGGTAGCGACAAATCGGCGGCGATCGTAATATGCACGCAGCTAGCAAAGTGCTAGCTGCGTGCAATAAAAAAAAATTATGCAAATCGGCCCAGCGGGGCCTGAGAAATCCTCCTGCGCAGGTTACCCCGAGCTGAGCTCAGGATAACCGGCAAGGAGGTTAAAACAAAAATAAATGATTTAGCAGATAGTGATAGTTTACGTTTGTGTAAATTAGATCACTTGTGAACTGGGAATCTCCAATATTTCCAGCAGAGACTGCAAGGTACTCAGATCTGCTTTTTAAAAAAATATTTTTTAGATATAATCTGTTTTTTTTTCTAAGGTGCGTCCATCATCCGGTGGTGAAATAAATAGGGAAACAGTCAATAGATTTTGAAATAACTATTCAAACATTCCTGAGATTTTTTTCTGGAACCACTATGGGGCAGCAGAGAGTAAATGGCTGAAAGGTTCATGGCTAGATCAGCTTTGCAGCTTTCTAGGAAGGAAATCTTTACAGAGATATACAGTGGCTTAGAACATGACCAAGCTTATATTTACATTTACAACATACATAGTTACATAAAGGGCTTGATTCACTAAAGCGCGATAATGCTTATTACGGCTGTGATAAGTGCTTTTGCGCGCGATTTCACTCGCGTAAAGGGTTGCGTGTGATAACTAATGACTTTGCGCGCAAAGGCGGGAAATCACGTGATAAACATCAGTATCACGCGATATCACGCGAACGGAATGCAGATCACGCATTACAACTGCACACAGCACATCACACGATCCGCTTGAAACTTTGCACGCGATCGGCGTAGAACAAACCCAACCCCCTCCCCCCCCTAAAAAAAACCCTTTTATACACACACTATAATTGAAAACAGCAGGAAACTAAATTACACACTCACGCGCAATGAATTACGCCATATTGAATGAACTCACGTTTCACAGCACCA